>NW_026706109.1:0-40000 GCF_029867415.1 Vicia villosa
ACTACCAAACAGTGGGGGGAGTTTTCGGAGATGCACTTCCGAAAACACCTTTTTCAGATTTTTAGGGGTTTCGGAAAAGAACTTCTGAATTATGCAGAAACTGTGTTTTTTTTTTATGTTTTTGGAAACAGTCTCGTATTTTTAATTAAAGGAAGACGACAAATAAAATAAGCGACATATAAACAAAAAATACTAATATGATAAAAATAGTAATATATACAAGCCGATCCAAATCCAAATAATAATAGTGTGCGAAAGATACAATCCGAAAACAAAAAAAATAAACCCGACCACTACTGGGTATGCCTAACCCTCTCTCCCTGGGACCTCCTCTGCCACATGTATGCCGCCACACGGCCCGTATCAGTGACGATCATCTCCATCACGGCGACTGCCTCTGGACCGCCCTGATGAACGACACCTCGATCCAACGCGTCCCGCCCAAGCATCTCTATCCGCTGGCAGATCGGCAGGAGATCAATGTGTCATACCCCAAAATTTGCCTTCCATATTCCATTTACAATAATTCAAAGTTCAAGATTCAATTCCAAAGCCTTGCTCAAACAACCCCAAGATCCACAGTCAACTGATTCAAACCTGAAGGTCAACTACAATCAAAGCATGATTCAAACCTATGATCATTGGTCAAACATCAGGTATTGAGGTGCATAACCATCATTTGATCAAATATTGATCATGATTCCATTAATAGAAACTCAGAGATGAACAAATACAAAAAGGTTCAAATTAGGGTTTCTTAGGAGAAAGTCAACCCAACTTTGACTGGGCATAACTTTCACATGGAACATCAAAAATTCCCCACTCAAAGCCTATTTTAAAGGAAATTGGATTCCCTACAACTTTGTCTCTCACAAGCCAGGGCTATAAGTGTTTCATTTGAGAGATACAAGGCAAAATATTACAGGTCCTTTTCAAGCATCCTACAAAAACAGTTTTTTGTCAAAGAAGATATGATCAAGATAAAAGCTCCAAATGAAAAATATATTCCAAAGTGGCTTATAAAAGACCTCTTGAGGTTTCCAAAAAGTCTTAGAACTCCCTCATAGCTAAAAAATTGAGTGAGATATGCTTGATCAAAGTTGGGTGATTTTTGAGGACCAAATATGAAAAAAAAGAAGGTTCAAATTGAGAAATTTTGCAAATGGGCCTATGGTTTTATGATACAAACTTGGTCCACAAGCCATTAGCATGCCCAAAAACATTTTCCACGAAAATTAGCATTATATTTGATTTAATATGATTTTTTTATTTCATTTTAATGATTTAATTAAGATTAAAAATCAAATATTTTGTTAGGAGATATATTTTGGTGATTTCCAATCAATATTTATGACAAAATATAATATATTTTCGTGACTAATTAATTGGGAGGAGATTCATACAAATTTGGCCAAATATAGAAGCTTGGGATTCAATAATAAAATCCAATTTTTAAAGAAGGGAAGATTGGATTTAAGTGAGTATTTGTGGAGTTTTTCTAACCTAATATGTTCACTATAAGTAGAGGAGAGAGAGGACACGAATAGGGGTTGCAACATTCTGGTCAGAGGCAGAGCATCAAGAACAAAAATTCTTCAAGAAAACTTGGATTCGGATTGAGGATTGTGGAGTTTTCACAAGGATTTGAGCATTGCTACACGTTCGTGGGATCATTCTGAAGTTGTTTGGACGCTTGCATAGCATCAATAACCCCAGAACGACCTCCATTTGGCCAAGGTATGCGCTTCTGAAACATGGCTCGATTGGACTGTTTGATGTATTCTCATAGGCTTTTAATTATGTATTGTGATTACTATTGATGCTGTGAATGTCTGTGGATCATTAATTCAATTTCTGGGCGCGTTTGATACGGATCACCATGGATGAATAAGTTAGGGTTCTTGATTTCAAATTGGGGGTTTTAATTAGGGATAAAATTAGACTAAATTAATTACATGGTTGGGTTCGCGTGATTCATACGAATAGGGTGGACAAGTCGCGAAAAGTTTATATACACATATGCTCGATTCGCTATTTTTTCCAGGTTTGTGTTTGCTACGAACAAAGCGTAGCTATTTCGTAGCTTTTCGTCTGAAATTTTCAGGTTTCAGGAAGAAGATGACGGCGTGGCATAAGGGTATTGGGTATTTTAAATTCTCGCGCGCGTTTTGCCCATTCATGATCTTTGTCTTTATATATTATTTAGCGTGTGTAAGTATTGCAAAAGAGGATGTTGGCTCAGTTGGTGAAGAGTGCACTTGCTTACCCCAAGGGTCCAGGGTTCGATCCCTGGCCCTTCACTTATATTTTTTCTGAATTTTCTTGTGTGACCCCATACGCCTCAGGCCTTGCACCCCACCATATACCCTCAGCTATTAGCCATAGGATCCTCGTCCTCTTAGATCTAACACCCAGGATCTGATTGCTCATATCATACACCCTAGTGACTGCCACACTAAAACCTAAAACCCTAATAACTAAATTAATTTTAATTAATTTATTTGATTTATTTAAATCATTTTAAAACATTTGTTTATATAATAATAATAATTTATTTTTATAAATAGGTTAATATATATTATAAAATGTTAAAATTTCAATTTATTTTTCGTGCCGATTAAATCGATTAATCGCTATGGGCAATAATAATTTTAATGTTATTAAAATGCAATTAATTCCTATTTGGTTAAATGGTTTCGACTATCTTATTAGTCGCGATGATTAACCTTTCTATTTTCCATACTTCAATTTATTATTCTTTTTAATCGAATCAATCGATTGCGAGGGGTAATGATACAAATTAAACGATACAAACTAATTATTAAAAATTTATAAAAAATACCCTAATTCGTTATCAGTAATAATCAAATCAATTGATTAAAATTGGTAACGGTGCAATTTCAAATCTGTTAACTATGGCGATCGAATCCATTGATCGTCGCGGTTAATAGTGCTAAATCAAATCAGGGTTGTACGCCCAAGAAATCCTAAAACACTCAAAATACACTAAACCACGTAACTACGGATTTACATCCTTTCAAACACTGCGATGTTCATAACTACGATAAGGTAACTCAAAATACCTTCGAACATTCTCATTTCAAAACAACTGCAAAACAAATCCAAATACATTCAATTCAACTCTAAGGCGTATAATCCTGTGCCCCGAACTACGTTGACTCTGATTCTCCATAAGGAGATACGTAGGCACTTGGCAACAAGGCGAGTCCCCCTCTTCCAAACTCTAATCATGTTCATATAATTAGCCTTTCAACTCTATTAACTGTCTGTCATCTTTCTTTATCTTTTGCCACAAACCTTTATCTTTGAGATGTTAGCCTTTAGGAAAGGGTTGAGGGTGCCTAACACCTTCCCTCGACCTGAATATAGTATCTTACCCTGATCTCTTAACTGCGTAGGTTTCCTATTCGCCTTGGTAGAATAGGTGGCGACTCTAAATATTAATTTTTAGGGCAGGTTGCTACAGCTGGCGACTCTGCTGGGGACAACTTAATAGTGAATACTATGCTCCTATAGGTTTTGGCAGGGTTTAGGTTTGGCGCATTTTAGGGTTTGGCAAACTAGCCATTTTTAGGGTTTGGGGAGGTTCATCTTTTTAATAAATTTTAAATCATTTGTTTATTCTTATTTGTTTTTGTTTTCCTGGAATGTTCATTCGCCTGCCTTAAAATGTTTGATTATATATTATATGCATTGCTGGTATTTTCTATGTTGTGTTAAACCCTAAGTGTGGGAGTTAACTTTGAGATCAACAGGGGAGTATGAATCGCCTACGAGTCTCATTGATAACTCCACTCGGAGTGGGTTGAGTATTCGGAAATGTCCAAAACGAGGCTTGACTTTGTTGAGGGCTGGACTGGATACTTGGCTGATCTCTCCGAGAACCTACCCCAAAAATTCGAACCTCATGGATAAAATGAGTTGTTCTAAAACCCAAAGAGACAAAAAGTCTCGGAGGCTACGAACGACCCCATGAGACCTTCTAGAACCCCCCCTATAGAAAGGTTGGCTCCCAAGAGCCGCTACGTCGAACCTATGAACCTGGATTTCTTGAAATATTATGATCTGATTTGCATTTTTGTCTCGTATGATTTGTTTTTGGTTTGTTTGTTGCTAATCTTTGGGTTTGCATGCATCATTCCTCACTTGCATTCTTGCATCATGTCTTATCCAAAAAATAATAAGAAGAAAAAAAGATTTTTATTCCATAGATGTGGATAAAGACATAAATTCGAACAAAGCATATCATGCATGGCATGCACATCATTTTCATGGCATTAAGAGAAGATTTCTCTTCTATCTCCAGAGCAAGGGACCATTGGGAAGGATAACCTAACATCCCGACCATATTATCAAACAAGATTTCAGCAAAAGAAATCAATGGACCAGCTAGAGCAGAATCAAGCCGCTCTTCGTGAGGAAGTGGATCAACTGAAGGTTAGCATGGAAGAAGTTAAAGGAGGTATGACTCAAATGCTAGAATTCATGAAGGTCCTCCTGGATAAACAAGAAATAGCAAAAGAGGTTCAGTCTAGGGATACCCTGGTTCAGGATGAGACCCGATGACGAAAACCCGCCGCTAGGACTTGTTTCAGGCTTTGGCCCGGCTAAGGACAGACCTCAGGCCCGCTCTGTTAGGAGAGCTATCCAATTCCAAGAGAAAGGAGAAACCTCCCAAGAAGGATTTGTCCCTACTCTACAAACGAAAGGGACAACCCGCACAATTCGCATTCCTGCTGACGATGTCCCTAAGGACGAAGATTACCTGGATATACAATACGGAGTGCAAGAGGTGGACAATACAGACCAAGCTCCTCAGACGCAACAGTCTAATCCCGACTCTAGGGAAGACTCCAAGGATAGTGAACAAATCAAGGCGCTGGAAGAAAGACTAAAAGTGGTAGAAGGATACGATGCCTTCGATGTGGATGCCTTCGAAATGAGTTTGGTCTCAGACTTGACTATCCCTCGCAAGTTCAAGATTCCCGATTTCGAGAAATACAAAGGACTCACATGTCCGAGGAATCACTTGCGCATGCATGTGCGGAAAATGGCTGCCTACGCCCACGATCAAAAGCTAATGATACATTTCTTTCAAGAAAGCTTAAGCGGAGCGTCTATTGACTGGTACATGCAATTAGAGAAGTCTTCTGTCCGAAGCTGGAATGATCTGGCTAACACATTCTTGAAGCAGTACAAGTACAACTTGGACATGGCACCCAATCGGATGCAATTACAAAACATGTCACAGAAGAAGGATGAATCATTCAAGGAGTATGCCCAAAGGTGGAGGGAAATGGCTTCTCGAGTCCAACCTCCCCTAATGGAAAAAGAACTGGTGGACATATTTATGAGCACCTTGCAAGGACCATACTACGACAAGATGGTCGGAAGCATATCTTCGGGGTTCTCGGACTTGGTAGTTATTGGTGAGAGGATTGAAGATGGAATCAAAAATGGGAAGATACAAGGGGCACCTTCAGGTTCCTATCACACAAAGAAGTCATATGACGGAAAAAAGGAACCCAACACTATTGGAGCGATCCTGGTTAATCAGACACCAACACTACAACAGAAGGATCAGCAAAAACAACAGGGTGACCAACGCCCCTAGAGGTCCAAGCCAAAACGATCATTTACCCCATTGCACATGCCGCTGTCTCAAGCTCTGCAACATCTGCTCAGTCAGAACCTGGTAACACTGCTGCCTCCATACTCAGCTCCAGCTAACCCCGCTCCCGGGTACAAACATCATGCTAGGTGCGCTTATCATTCAGACAGTCCTGGCCATGATACAGAGGACTGTGGACCGTTAAAGCACAAGATCCAAGATTTGATTGAAGAAGGGCTCATTGAGTTCGAAGATCCTAGCAAGTCTAAAGCCATAGGTGGCTAGAAAGAGGATTTCTTAGATCATTAGTTTTGTTTTCATTCGCAATTTCTTTCCGTTTGTTTAAACTTTAGTCTTATGACATATGCTGTGTACTTTACAATAATCATTAATGCATTGCTCACGTTTGTCTTGATTCATCCCTAGTGTTCTCACTATATTTAAAACTGTGTTTTTACTTGGTTTTATTTCTTTGTGATATTCAACTCTCGTTAAAGTCGTACACCTTTTGAGGGAGAATGACGAAAACGATACCACAATTTCATATATTATGCTTTCGAACAGACCGTGTTGACGATGTACAGGCATTGTTTTGATTCCCAAATAATGGAGATATAAGGATGATAATCCCTTGTCAACCCCTTTGAGCCTAAAGAAGTAAGAGTTTTCCTTCATATAAAATAAAACCCTTAATATATAATCTGGGGTAGGGTAGCTGCTCAGTTAACTTAATTATTCCAAATCGTTCTTTTGAACATAATCATCGATGGTTCCCCATCATCATTAAATCCGGCAGTCAATATCCACGAAAGCAATACAAGAGCCTGTTAAGTCAAAACCTATTAAGGAGACTTAGGCAAAATTGGGGCATCCCGCCGACTGTGGTTTTAAAATGAACAGTTCAGGCAAGAGTTAGGGATAACAAAGTCGAAAAGAGGTCGTTATATACCTCGACCAAAATAGTACAAGGAAATGACTGCCTTTGCAAATAAACTTCTGGTTTTTGAACCATCATAAATGTCAACGTCATAATTCCTAAATTCTTTTGGAGACTAAACGCATAGTCAACTGAGCATAGGACTGGAGAACATCACGAAGATAGGGATGGGTACAAATAAACTTTGAGCCTCTATCTTTTGTTTCTTTAAACCGTGAACCAGGCCACGTTACAACCCTTAAAAGTCCTAACTGAAGCATGGTTAGTTCGAAAGCATATCGTTACCAAAGGTATCCCGACTCCTTAAGGTCTACTATAACTCTTGAGTTGATATCACTTTCTTACAAAAAAAAAACTTCGTTTCATTCAAAAGTGTTTTTAAACTTTCAAGACAGACATATGCATTCGCATCTTATGAATTTCATTATAAAGTACACTTGTCTATATAGATTTAAATGTTAACATCAGGGAGAAGTTGCATGGGGCATGGCTAATGGCTAAAAATCCTACTGACTGACGAAGTAGCTTTAAAAACTCGTCAAACGAAGAAACATCCCTTACTCATGACTGGGATGACTAATGTGTACACATGGCATAACTCTTCATTATACCATTTACGTGGGGCAAATCTAATCAAGATCCATTGGAATCTCTCAAGGACGCTGAATAGCCCATGGGGCAAGTCCATTACCTGGGGGCACGTCGCAAAGGTCACTCACTATCAGATGGTGTCAATGCCACTCTCACATCCTTTCCAGGAACCTGTATAGGATATTTCTCAATCTATCCATTTAGTCTTCTTTAAGACATGTTCAAATACTTCTCACCCTTTTTTAGGAGCCTTTTTTCAGACAGTCTTTTAAAGACCCACCTTCTTATCCTTTCTATTTTCAAACCCTTTCAAACAGTCTTCTCTAAGACATATTCCTTTCCAAGAACCTTTTCTAGGTAGTCTTCTGTAAGACATCTCTTAATTTTTTTTCAGTTAGTCTTTTAAGACATATTCAAACTTCTCTTATGCTTTCAAGAACCTTGTCAAACTTTGTTTAAAGTACAGAGTCTTCTCTAAGACAATTCACCATCCTTTTTAGGGTGATCTTCTTCAAGATATCTTTTCTTAAGTTTTGTTTAAAACGCCACAAAAAAAAAAGTCTCTATCCTCTATAGGAATATTTTGACCCTCTGCACAAACACATCCCTTTGAGCTTTGTTTAAAGTGCGATCTTATTTAAGACAATCTCCCATTTCTTTCCAAGGACCTCTTCAGGTAGTCGTATAGAAGGCATCATCTCATCCTAAGTACTCAGCAAATCATTGTCCGTCAGGATGCAACCTAAAAACGCGTGACTCATTCTGAAAAGCATCTGCTTCACATTCAAATCAACACTTAGCATCAAGGAGACCTCAAAATTGGTCTAATCAAAGACGATCATTCCTGATAAAGACTCTTGAATGGGGAAACCACATCCAGAGGGTTTTCCTAAAACAGGGGCATACAACCAAGGATCCTATTGACTAGGGTCATATCTTTTAAAAAATCAAACACTGGGGCAATGCATATCAGGCAAGACATGGTGAAACTCGAGTTCCCTCTAAAGGTCCCTCCTTCATATTAAGGGGCACGTCTCTCAAAATTTCTGATAATCGGGGAGTCACACTAGTATCATACAAGGAGCATTGATTGCATAATTGATCTTCCCACGCCGGTACTATTTACATCCCGCAGTGTGGGATAGGCATACATGCATAATTCTCATTTATTTTGAGAATCTCATTACATGACACATGCATCATGACATTGCATAAAACTAACGCTGCCTTTTTAGGTCACTTCATATTCAAAAGGATGTTATCATCCAATTACAGTGCAAATACGGTCGTATCAACGATTCAATCTTAACAGATACAATTCCAATACCTCATTCCAAGTCTTTCTTCAAAGACAATCCAGAAGCAATCAAAGAATTTTTTACCTCTCCAGGTAGTCTTGTCCAAGACAATTATCCTAATCTTTCCAAGCAGTCTTGTTTAAGACATATCCTAACCTTTTTAGGTAGTTTTGTTTAAAATATTTCATAGCCTTTATAGGAACCTTTCTAGGCAGTTTTGTTTAAAACATTCCACGACCTTTATAGGAACCTTTCTAGGTAGTTTTGTTTAAAATGCTTCGTATCCTTTATAGGAACCTTTCTAGGTAGTTTTGTTTAAAACGTCCCACGACCTTTATAGGAACCTTTCTAGGCAGTTTTGTTTAAAACGTCTTATGTCCTTTATAGGAACCTTTCTAGGTAGTTTTGTTTAAAACATGTCGTGTTCTTTATAGGAACCTTTCTAGGTAGTTTTGTTTAAAACATATCATTCCCTTTATAGGAATCTTTCTAGATAGTTTTGTTTAAAACATATCACTCCCTTTATAGGAACCTTTATAGGTAGTTTTGTTTAAAACATGCCATATCCTTTATAGGAACCTTTATAGGTAGTTTTGTTTAAAACGTATCGTTCCCTTTATAGGAATCTTTCTAGATTAGTTTTGTTTAAAACATATCGTTCCCTTTATAGGAATCTTTCTAGATAGTTTTGTTTAAAACATATCGTTCCCTTTATAGGAATCTTTCTAGATAGTTTTGTTTAAAACGTATCGTTCCCTTTATAGGAACCTCTCTAGGTAAGTCTTGTTTAAGATATTCCGTATCCTATCTAAGAGCCTTTCCAGGTGAGTCCTGTTTAAGACGTACCATAACCTGTCTAGGTAGTCCTGTTCAAGACGTTCCACATCTTTTTAGGAGCCTTTCTAGGTGAGTTTTATTTAAGACATATCATGCCTTTCTAGGTAGCCTTCTTAAATGCTTATCCATTCTTTTCTAAGACACGCTTAGTTCTTTTAAAGAACTCCTCAGTTAGTCTTCTCCAAGACATTCTTCCTAAGCATTGTTCAAAGCCTAAGCTTCTTCGCATCAACTTTCGATATACCCTATTCAGGAACCTCTTCAGGTAGTCTTATGTAAGACATTACTTCCTCTCTCCTCAGATGCGATCAAATAATCCAAGTCTGAAAAAGCATACGCTTTAGACAAGTACAATTCCAGGCAAATAGATGGCATCTATAAGCCCATCTCCCACATAACTCTTTCCCTACGCAAGCAAATTTCAGGGTATTTCAGTGTCCAATCATCTTCTACCTCTTCAGGTTCAAGAAGATTGAACAGGGGCAGTTGTCATACCCCAAAATTTGCCTTCCATATTCCATTTACAATAATTCAAAGTTCAAGATTCAATTCCAAAGCCTTGCTCAAACAACCCCAAGATCCACAGTCAACTGATTCAAACCTGAAGGTCAACTACAATCAAAGCATGATTCAAACCTATGATCATTGGTCAAACATCAGGTATAGAGGTGCATAACCATCATTTTATCAAAGATTGATCATGATTCCATTAATAGAAACTCAGAGATGAACAAATACAAAAAGGTTCAAATTAGGGTTTCTTAGGAGAAAGTCAACCCAACTTTGACTGGGCATAACTTTCACATGGAACGTCAAAAATTCCCCACTCAAAGCCTATTTTGAAGGAAATTGGATTCCCTACAACTTTGTCTCTAACAAGCCAGGGCTAGAAGTGCTTCATTTGACAGATACAAGGCAAAATATTACAGGTCCTTTTCAAGCATCCTCCAAAAACAGTTTTTTGTCAAAGAAGATATGATCAAGATAAAAGCTCCAAATGAAAAATATATTCCAAAGTGGCTTTTAAAGGACCTCTTGAGGTTTCCAAAAAGTCTTAGAACTCCCTCATAGCTAAAAAATTGAGTGAGATATGCTTGATCAAAGTTGGGTGATTTTTGAGGACCAAATGTGAAAAAAAAGAAGGTTCAAATTGAGAAATTTTGCAAATGGGCCTATGGTTTTATGATACAAACTTGGTCCACAAGCCATTAGCATGCCCAAAAACATTTGCCACGAAAATTAGCATTGTATTTGATTTAATATGATTTTTTTATTTCATTTTAATGATTTAATTAAGATTAAAAATCAAATATTTTGTTAGGAGATATATTTTGGTGATTTCCAATCAATATTTACGACAAAATATAAAATATTTTCGTGACTAATTAATTGAGAGGAGATTCATACAAATTTGGCCAAATATAGAAGCTTGGGATTCAAGAATAAAATCCAATTTTTAAAGAAGGGAAGATTGGATTTAAGTGAGTATTTGTGGAGTTTTTCTAACCTAATATGTTCACTATAAGTAGAGGAGAGAGAGGACACGAATAGGGGTTGCAACATTCTGGTCAGAGGCAGAGCATCAAGAACAAAAATTCTTCAAGAAAACTTGGATTCGGATTGAGGGATTGTGGAGTTTTCACAAGGATTTGAGCATTGCTACACGTTCGTGGGATCATTCTGAAGTTGTTTGGACGCTTGCATAGCATCAATAACCCCAGAACGACCTCCATTTGGCCAAGGTATGCGCTTCTGAAACATGGCTCGATTGGACTGTTTGATGTATTCTCATAGGCTTTTAATTATGTATTGTGATTACTATTGATGCTGTGAATGTCTGTGGATCATTAATTCAATTTCTGGGCGCGTTTGATACGGATCACCATGGATGAATAAGTTAGGGTTCTTGATTTCAAATTGGGGGTTTTAATTAGGGATAAAATTAGACTAAATTAATTACATGGTTGGGTTCGCGTGATTCATACGAATAGGGTGGACAAGTCGCGAAAAGTTTATATACACATATGCTCGATTCGCTATTTTTTCCAGGTTTGTGTTTGCTACGAACAAAGCGTAGCTATTTCGTAGCTTTTCGTCTGAAATTTTCAGGTTTCAGGAAGAAGATGACGGCGTGGCATAAGGGTATTGGGTATTTTAAATTCTCGCGCGCGTTTTGCCCATTCATGATCTTTGTCTTTATATATTATTTAGCGTGTGTAAGTATTGCAAAAGAGGATGTTGGCTCAGTTGGTGAAGAGCGCACTTGCTTACCCCAAGGGTCCAGGGTTCGATCCCTGGCCCTTCACTTATATTTTTTCTGAATTTTCTTGTGTGACCCCATACGCCTCAGGCCTTGCACCCCACCATATACCCTCAGCTATTAGCCATAGGATCCTCGTCCTCTTAGATCTAACACCCAGGATCTGATTGCTCATATCATACACCCTAGTGACTGCCACACTAAAACCTAACCCTAATAACTAAATTAATTTTAATTAATTTATTTGATTTATTTAAATCATTTTAAAACATTTGTTTATATAATAATAATAATAATTTATTTTTATAAATAGGTTAATATATATTATAAAATGTTAAAATTTCAATTTATTGTTCGTGCCGATTAAATCGATTAATCGCTATGGGCAATAATAATTTTAATGTTATTAAAATGCAACTAATTCCTATTTGGTTAAATGGTTTCGACTATCTTATTAGTCGCGATGATTAACCTTTCTATTTTCCATACTTCAATTCATTATTCTTTTTAATCGAATCAATCGATTGCGAGGGGTAATGATACAAATTAAACGATACAAACTAATTATTAAAAATTTATAAAAAAATACCCTAATTCGTTATCAGTAATAATCAAATCAATTGATTAAAATTGGTAACGGTGCAATTTCAAATCTGTTAACTATGGCGATCGAATCCATTGATCGTCGCGGTTAATAGTGCTAAATCAAATCAGGGTTGTACGCCCAAGAAATCCTAAAACACTCAAAATACACTAAACCACGTAACTACGGATTTACATCCTTTCAAACACTGCGATGTTCATAACTACGATAAGGTAACTCAAAATACCTTCGAACATTCGCATTTCAAAACAACTGCAAAACAAATCCAAATACATTCAATTCAACTCTAAGGCGTACAATCCTGTGCCCCGAACTACGTTGACTCTGATTCTCCATAAGGAGATACGTAGGCACTTGGCAACAAGGCGAGTCCCCCTCTTCCAAACTCTAATCATGTTCATATAATTAGCCTTTCAACTCTATTAACTGTCTGTCATCTTTCTTTATCTTTTGCCACAAACCTTTATCTTTGAGATGTTAGCCTTTAGGAAAGGGTTGAGGGTGCCTAACACCTTCCCTCGACCTGAATATAGTATCTTACCCTGATCTCTTAACTGCGTAGGTTTCCTATTCGCCTTGGTAGAATAGGTGACGACTCTAAATATTAATTTTTAGGGCAGGTTGCTACACAATGGCGTGGTCATCCTCGGCCTGCTGGTTCTCTAGGATCTCCTCGTGTGCTGGCCTAGGAGCGTCGGGTGTCAGTAGAGGATGTGACACCCGGTAGAACCATGTGACGTATCCCTCCACACTGTGCCAGTCCTGGGTTACCCGAGTGCGACGATACTCCTCCGGTACCACATGATGCTCCCAATCCGCAAATATGGCAGTGAGCTGCACTCGGGTCACTGTGTCGGGAGCAGCCTCAAAAGGTGACCTGGGTATCATCTGCACAAATCCGAACTGACGCATGCACCGCTCAGGGAGATACCGGACCATGATGCCGGTCCCGCATGCCAACCAGCCAGAATACAAAGCAATGCCGTCAAAGGGGACAACCTGAGTGTAGTCGCTGAATGGCCTCCAGGTGACGTCGTCGTGCATCGTGCGGTCGAGGTACCCACGGTATGGTCCCACCGCATTGTTCCCCCTCTAGAGAACGTATCTGGCGGCCCTGGGCATGGCGTCAACTTACGCAGGATCAATGTGAAAGCCATGGATGCGGGAGAAGTAAGAGATGATCCAGCTCTGAAACACAAACACGATAATGTATTAAAAATAAATACGAAACATAAGTAAATACGAAACAATTAAAATGAAATGTATCGTAAGTAGTGTGCAGGATCCGACCAACTGCCTCGTCCTCCAGTTGGAGGCCTCATTCAGCTTCTGGTATAGGTATGCCAGAGTAGCTGCCCCCCAAATCCACTGGTGAATGGTAGTCAGGTCCATGAAATAGTGGAGGTAGGTCACGTCGACGTACCTTGCACTCTTGTCCACAAAGACTGCAACGCCTACCACATGCATGTACCAGCACCGGAGAGCGCAGCCACGGTGATACTCTGTGAATAGCTCGTCACCCGCCTGCTCGGCATCGGCCGCCGTGTCCAGGTGGTGCTCGAAATAACGGCTCAGTATGGTGAACCGGATATGAGGCCCAGATGTTGTGATGCACTCGTAGTCAGCAACTTCGGGCTCCATACCCAAATAGAGCGTCATCCACTCAGTGGCTTCGATCCTCTGGATCCGGGAGTGGGTCAACAGTGGCCCTCTAATCGGCAGGTGGAGAAGACACTGCACATCATGCAAGGTGATCATCATCTCCCCAATCGACAAGTGGAAAGAAGACGTCTTCTTGTGCCACCGCTCCACAAAAGCCCCCTGCATGCCGTGGTTGATGGTGGTATACCCCGTCATGCAGAGCCCACTAAGCCTTGAAGCTCTCACCGAGTCGTTAAACCACTCAGCAGTCGGTTTAAACAGACTGAAAATCTTCCGGGCGCGGTTCACCATTTTCAATAGCTCTCTCTCCTGTTACAAAAAAAACAAATAAAAGCGTATGTTAAATAGACCGTTAAGAAAATATTGAATAAACGTCTAAATTATAAAGGGTTAAATAATGTAGTCGGGCAAATTATAAAAAATACCTCTCCCTCCCAGATACGCCGAGCGACGTGATCGTGGTAGGTAATCAGCACGGAAGTGTCAATGGGCCCTCCCGGGTAGCTGTCCTCCTGCTCATGCTCCTCCCCGAGTGGAGGGTAAACATCCGGTACCCCCTCCGCCTCGTGGTATGGCACTGCCACCTCCTCCTCCTCCTCTCGCTGGCGGGAAGAAGATACCCGAGCCAGCCGACTCCTCAATCCAGATGTAGAGGTACCCTTGTCCATCTCCACGGGAACTCGCACACGTCGTCCCCGGCCCTGCCCCCATCCCTGTGTCGACGCCAGCTGCGCCGCCGCCCGCTCGCGTCTAGCCGACGCAGTCTGTGTCTCTCTACCCTATCTGATGCGTGCTTGGTTGCCTAACATGTTCCTAAAAACAATTGAAATCGATTAATATGCGAGACAACAGAAAAAACTAAAAAAATTGAAATTCTGATACACTTCGGAAGTTCATTTCCGAAACTGGAAATGGAGGTGTTTTCAGAAATGAACTTCCGAAACACCCCTGCGAAGAAGTTCTCTGCAACCTCCAATGGCAGACCCCAAAATCCTAAAACATAACTAATTTTATTCATTCTAAACAACCTAAATAGCAGTTTAGAGTTTGACTAATAGATCTAAACAACCTAAACAACCTTAATAGAGATATAATAATGGATCTAAAAATTGAAAAAAATGCACTAAACTTACCACTAATAGAGTTTGAGATGATTTAGATTGAGATTGGAAGAAGATGTTGGCAATCTCTTATACTTCACACTTGCTTTTTGCAGAAATTTTGAAGAGAGGTTGAGTTTAGAATAGGATTAGGATTAAATGAATGGGGGAGGGGGGCTGTTTTGCTTAATCTGCAAAACGCGCAGTATTTCGGAAATGAACTTCCGAATTGGGGTTTTCGGAAGTTCATTTCCGAAATATGACAAATTTTGAAAAAAAAAAAGAAGGCGCTTTCGGAGATGCATCTCCGAAAACACCTTTTTCTTGCGTTTCGGAAATGCATTTCCGAAATTAGGGATATATTTGGTTTTTCACCAGAGGTGGACTAGAAGGTTGGGAGGTGCGCAAAGAATTTTCCTATTTGTATTTCTTCCTATATGGGACTAAAGTGAATTCTTTCAAATTCACCTCTAAATTAGTTCTTACTTGTGATCATGTATTGTCCAATTAAAGTCAATACCTCATTCCAATTCTCACTCTCTAAGTTGTCATCATACCAATATTTTCCACATTAACAAATTAAAATTCATATCGGCTAGAAAACACACTCGGTGTGACACATTAATATAATGGCTTAGTAAATTAATGGAATTTGCAAAAAGTACTAGAACAATGTTATATATTAGAGTAACTTTTTTGAATCTATATATTAGAGTAATATTAACTAATTAATTAAAATTCATATTGGCCAGAAAAAACACTCGGTGTGTGACATTAATATAATGGTTTTATTAAATGAATGGATTTTATCTCATAAATGAAAGAATGAGCTTTGGATTTTGGATTCATGCAAACTTAGCTGCGTGGTGTATTCAATCATTTAATTACAAGGTGAATAACTATATGCACGAAGAGAGAATTTTGAATGGTGTTTAGCTGGTGCAAGCCGAAGGCTATGGGTTGTCGTGCCAATCAAGTAACGCAGAATGCGTTTCACCGCAGACCAAAGAGATTCTAGTGGTAATGCCATGAACTAACATGCTTTGTTGGCAGAGAAAGCTATCTCGGGAAGGGTGAGTGTCACGTATCATAAGGCACCAATTATGGATCGATAGATAAAAGAATCTAAGATTACATTAGTTCCATGTTTGCTTAATTAGGAGTAACTGAACATAGGTGTAGCAACCTCCTTTGCTTCATTCATGTTGACCTTAGCTAAAGATCACATATGTACATGGTTTGTGTAAGGAAAAGAGTGTCATTGGCTTGGTGATGAACCTTAATGCCCATAAAATATTGAGGAATACCAAGCCGCTTGAGTGCAAACTTGTCATAAAAGTTATTGATGAGTGCATGAATGAGTTTGGAGGATGAGCCAGTGATAAGAATTTCGTCCACATACACACCGGCATACAATGTGATATTATGATGATTGTAGACAAACAATGAATGATCACATCTGCTAGAGACAAAGCCAAATTGAATCAATGGCATATAGAGCCTTTTTAAGCTTACAAACCAGGTGTGCATTTGAATCAATAAATACTAGTGATTGGTCCGTGAATACCTCTTCCTACAAGTCACCATTTAAGAATGCATTGTTGATATCTACTTGCTAAATTTTCAACTTGAAAGTGAAAGCCAAAGTCAAGATGACATGGATTGTTGTAGGCTTTACAACTGGAAGGTCTCATGGAAGTCAAATCCATGTTGTTGATGGAAATCTTTGGCCACTAGCCTTGCTTTGTAATTGTTCACACTTCCATTTGGATTTTCTTTCACCTTGAAAACCCATTTGCACCCGATTGTTTTCCTGTGAGAAGGTAGTTTAGTAAGCACCCATGTTCCATTCTTGATTAAGGAATCATACTCATCTTTCATTGCATGAAACCAATGAGGTTGAGATAAAGCTTGCTTAACTAAACTTGGTTTAGTATGAGCTAAAAACACTTTAGGTTTTGTGATGATAACTTTAACTCTTGTGATCATTGGATGAGCATTTTGAACCAGAGGTATAGTGGTGTCTTGATCATCAAAAGAAGGAGATAAGGAATTGGTGGGACTTGGCCTGGCTAATGTATGCACATTATGACTGACTGACTCATTAGAGGGTGACTTGAGTCCCAAGTCAGTTGGAACACTAATAGAAGATGAATTGTTGACAACATTTTCATGAGTAAATAGGGAATTATTGGTTAAGATGTTGGTTTTAAACACATGGGAAAGATCATTAGGCATATTTGGTCATGAGTTTATAGCATCTAGTTATATATCAGTAGGCAGTGGTACATAGGTAGTATGCATGGTAGGATAAATTTCTGAGGGAATTTGAATAAGGCTTGCAGGGAATTGGGCTTGGTACATTTGTGATTTAGGGTTTGTTAACTCAATGATTGTGAAATTAGTTTGAAAGGGAAAGTCATACTTATTGAATACCACATCTTTACGGATAAATATTTTACATTCCATGGTTAAGAGTTTGTGGCCTTTGAGTGTTGGGGAGACACCCAAGTAAATAAACTTGGTGCTTCTGAACTCCATTTTATGGCGATTCACTACTGCAAAAAATACATTTAACGACAGACGCGAAATATGTTTGATGTCGGTTATAGAAGCGAGGTAAACAATGACGTCATTAAAGGTTAATCCTTATCACCTCGATTATTAAAACAACGATGGGTTAAGTTAACTGCACGTGGGTTCGATTCCTAACGTCAGCATTTTTATTATTTTCATAACAGGATGGCACGCCCAATATTAACACTCGGTGTTTTCAAGAACTGATGTAATGTATCAATATTTTTACCTCAGTTTATTTTAGAAACTGAAGGTTATGGTTTTATTTTTTTATATTGTCGTTTGCACCTGAATTACAAAATCATATTACAAAATACAGAACCTTATTTTGTAGATTTCTGAAACAGAGACATTGTACATTTTGCCCATTCCTCAATCTGAAACAGAAATATTCATTGATTAACACCAAATACAAACCTAAAATGACACACACTTTATAATTTTACATCAAAACTAAAACAAATGATTAAGAAACAAAATCAAAAAACCATTTCCTAGTTTTTCCATATGCCCTCTTCATGATCACAAGATTAGCATGCACATCATCTAAATCATTTTCTTCAGATGATTGACTTATACGTGTTGCTAAACAAGGAGTCTCATAGTTAAATTTTGATTTTCATCAGTACTATTAGGAAGATGTTTTCCTTGAAAAACAATTGACCATCTAGTGTTACATGGATCAGTGACATAAAAAAATTATTTTGCTTGGTTTTCCATGATAAATGGCTCGTTCTTGTAAGTTGTCTTTCGAAGATTAACCCTTGTGAATAATAATTCATTGGTTTATACACCCGTTTTATTGTCAATCCACCAACACTTAAATAAAGGCACTTTAAAAGAAACATAGTCAATCTCCAAAATCTCCTCAATGATCCCAAAGTATGCTCTAGATTCTAGTACGATATTGTTATCTTTGGAACTAGAAAAGTACATGGATTCAACCTCAACCATAACACCACTATTTTGCACGGTTCTACGATCATCCTTTGATTTTGTATAGAATGAATATTTTCTAATGTCGTATGCACTCCAAGTAATTACATTAAACTTAGGAATATGTGACAACCATTTGCAATTATCCGATGCACCATTCTCATTAGAAATAATTTCATTAAACCAATCTATGAAAGTTTTGCTATGCTCCGTCTACAACCATTTTTCATTCATCCGGGTGTATTTTTCCTTTATAAGGGCTTTGTGCACGGTCAAGTAAGGATCAACTTCACTAAGGTTATTGAATATACAAAAATATGCTTGAAGAACTACTTGTAGACTAAATGTATTAACATTTAAACCTTGAATACCTTCTACCATCATAAAATCCATCATGACGAGATTCTGGAACTCCTATAAAGTTCGCATCTGACAAATAGTTTGTACAAAACTCAATAGATTCTTATGTGATGTACCTTTCTACGATTGAAGCTTATAGACAATGATGATTCTTTGTATTTGAAAATCTTCATGTAACGCTCTACCGAATACATCCACCGCAAATAAAGTGGAGCATAAATTCTAGTCTCCCTTACCAGATGAACAACTAAGTGAACCATAATGTCAAAGAATGATGGAGGGAAAACATCTCTAATTGGCACAAGATAATTGCAACTTCGTGTTCCAATTCATCTAAATTTCCATGATCTATAACTTTACTACATATAGAATTGAAGAATAAGCACAATCTGGTTATAGTCACCCTTACATTTCTTGATAAGATGCCACAGATAGCCACTGGAAGAAGTTGTTGCATCAAGACATGACAATCATGAGATTTTAAGCCAATTAATTTGTGATTGTTCTCTAACACAAGTTTCTTCACATTTGATGAGTACCATTGAGGAAATTTGATACCTTGCAAAAAATCGCAAAACTTTTTTTCTTTTATAGATAGAGTGTGACATGCTGGGGGAAAATAGGTTCTATTCCTATATCTTTTGGGACTAATTCTTGCCGTATACCCATCACAACCATATCTTCGCGAAATTTCTTAATATCTTTTGTCTTGCCTTTAATGCTGAGAAGTGTTCCAATCAAACTATCAAATCCATTTTTCTCCATGTGTATCACATCAAGACAATGTCTTACATCAAGGATGGACCAATTTGGAAGATCAAAGGACATCGATCTCTTTTTCCAAGAATTTTTCTCCACAGGCTTTTTTTTTTCTTTCCAAAGACAACTTTAATGTGTTGTTGTCTTCTATAAGCTTCCTTCCCGGTTAAGGGTTTTGGAGCAATACTAGACTCCCGCTCTCCATTAAACGCCTTACGCAATCTACTATACAAATGATTAGGTCTTAAAAATATTCGATGCCCAAGATAAATTATCTTTTTCCTTTGGGTAATTCGTGCTTCCCGACATCTCCAATAGTTGTACCTCCTATGAATTTAAGGAGAAATTTGTGGTTGGTTACTTTAAACATCAGGTCATTGGGTTGTACTTGAAAGGTTGTTATAGTACACGTCACATTAACATCCAAATCTGAGTCAAAAGTTTGCTCGTATGCAGTTGGAACAATGACATGTATGTCATTTCCCTGAAAATAAGAAACGAATGAAAAGCTTAACACATATTGTTAAAAAAAAAATACCAGTGAAGATGAAGTTTGTAAAGAAACCACAATACCAGAAACCAAACAAACATGGTACCATAGTCAGTTAACATATCATCAATCATACAAAAGCAAAAAAAATCTGAAGAACCATTCACACAGAAAACAAAGGATACAACACAAAAATCATTAAAACAAACCAAAGGAAGATATTCACACAGAAAACAAAGGATACAACACGAAAATCGTTAAAACAAACCAAAGGAAGATAGCATGTTAAACAGTTGAAGCAGACAAACAACTCACGGTTTTGTCAACCACCACCATTTTGAAATGTTCTTTGTTTGCAACGTTAACCTTTCATTTATGATGAACTTTCACCGCAATCTTCCAAAGCTCCTTGCGGTCATTGATGTCGGGTATGCATTCAAATGGTCGTGCCATGTTCCTTCAGTCGCCAAGGAAGAAGAAACAGTGAGCTAACTTTGGTCGGCGACGGAGAAAAGAGAGAGAACTTTGGGAGAGGAGAAGATGAAGTAGGTGAGAGGAAGTGTGTGGAGAAAGGCAAATGATGATACACAATTGTGGGATACCGTGAAAATATTTCTCCCTTTGGTCCCATTTATAAGAAAAGATTCTCCTTTTAGATACATTGAATAAATAATGTATCTAGACAATATATTGTCCAGATACATTATTTATTCAATGTATCTAGACAATATATTGTCCAGATACATTATTTATTCAATGTATCTAAAAGGAGAATCTTTTCTTATAAATGAGACCGGAGGTAGTAATAGTTACTACTATTTGGTCACATTATAGGCAAAAGTGTGTAAGATGTAAAGTTAGAAAGAAATTAGTGTTTCCGTAGTTAAGATAAGGGTATGAAAAGACACAAAAAGTGGGTAAAATACATAGGTGAAGAATAATTAGCAAAGGGTAGAAAAGGTTTTTCTACAACTACAACTTTTCTTATATAATTAGATGAATAAAGAGGTGTTGAAGGTGGTCCATTGATAAGCTGGAAAAACAATTATTAGCATACTTATTCACTAAAATTGTCAAGTTTGATACTTTATAAAAATTTAGAAAAGATATTTGTGTGCTATCTATAGTTAACTTGAATTAAGGGAGGATACTGACTTTTATTGTAAAGTTACATTTGAATTCTAGTAGTTAGTTAATTTCAATAGTTGGCTTATGTTAGAATTGATATACTCGATGTGGAACTTCATTACTTGTATATCTACCACTTGCTTTAGTGATCTAATATACATTACATTCACTCAATTTCGTTGCTTTACACTAACAGGGAATAGTTAACAGCATATTATATATATATATATATATATATATATATATATATATATATATATATATATATATATATATATATATATATATATATATATATATATTTGGAATTCAGTCTATAAAAATAAATAAGTAAAATTTTACAGATTCAAACATATAACCCAGCTCCTACATCAGGTATCTTTACACTTCTATTAATTTTGCGTTGACTTAAGGGGACTGGTTAACAACATTATAGTTGAAGAGAAAAACTAATAAAAAATTTTATCTTAATTAAAAAAAAACATTAACAAGGAAAGGATGAAGTACCGTTTAAATGAAACCGTATTAAATACTTTGTCGTAGTAGTGTTTAATTGGATTGTCCCAAAAATATTTATGACATAGTCATGAGCAAAAGAATGATCTGAAAATGATTGGTAAGAATATTGCGTAGTATGCGTGTACATCAACAATGAAAACCTAAATCAATTTCTACAACTTCTAACGATCGATGATAAAAGCTAGGGACAAAATTGATTTACTTGGATTTTTTGCAAAAGCATAAGGGACCAGAAGCTTGTGTTCCTGGTTTTGGTTTTAAGTTGGTGGTGTTTAGAAGTGCCAATAAATGGACCGATTTAAGTTTTGTTAAGTTTGAGTCCGTTCTGTTAAAAAATTTATAGTCTGTTGGGTAGTTTATTATATGTTTATTTTAAGTATTAGTCTGATATTTTTGAATGTCTGATTTGATTTATTAATCTGCTTAAAAGTTTATTTCATTTAAATATTAGTAAATAAAAAATTTAATTAATATTTAGGTTTAATTCCAGTTTTGGTTGTCCTACTTTATCTACGAAATTGGTCTCCCTATTTTAAATTTAAACAGTTTTGGTTCTCCTGTTTTAAATTTAAATAGTTTTGGTCCCTCTATTTTAAATTTTAAACAATTTTGGTCTCTCTTTCATACTTTTCACTTAAAATTAACAATGCCTTCATTTTTTTAAATAACAATTTACTTGTGAAACATGACAAATCATCGTATATAAACATATTGTTGTACTTTATACATAAAAATATAAGTTAAAAAACGAAAAAAAATCTCATCGATTTTTTATAAAATCATGAGAGGGGGACTAAAACTGTTAGAATTTAAAATAGAGGGATCAAAACTGTTTGAATTGAAAATTGGGGGATTAATTTTGTAAATCAGGCAAAACTGGGGGACCAAAACTGTAATTTAGCATAATATTTAAATAGAATAACAAATTAAAAGATTAATGAAATTATATGTTTGCATTAACTTATTTAAGTTTACTTAATAGCATAAGTTTTGTGATACTATTTATTTATTAATTTGATTGAAGAGAGGGTGAAAACGTCTGAAAAACAAACTACACCGCAAGAAGCCTAGGGGTAACAATCCCCTTCACATCCATATCTAACAGCTTCTTGCAATCAATTGGACAATCTGCGAAAAAAACACACAATTCATCCATCAGGATCCAATTAGATAACAGAGGCCAGTTCCTTTTTCCTTCATTATTAACAACCTCCCACAACTTTGCGTTAGTTAGCTGATCAGATATTTGAATGTTACAACCCACCAAACGCATACCTTCTACTATCCACGCGTCCTTGCAAAAGTTTATATTCCTATCATATTCAATATTCCACCAACTACAATCCTGTAATATGGTCCACACCTTGGCAATAGATTTCCATAGGGTAGAATTTGTTACCTTCGCTTCTATCATGTCCACATTAGTATCACATTTGTATTTCCCACGTAACCCTTGGCACCAAAGCTCCCTAGTGCTCACTTGGAGTCTCCTACCAATCTTCAGAATGCAGGCTTCGTTCATCTCTTTCAATCTTCTAAGGCCAAGACCTTCATTCCTTCATGGTTTGGAAATCGTATCCCACCCCACTACATGGTATTTGCATCTTTGCTCAGTATCACCCCAAATGAAACGACTTTAAATGCGATGAATCTCGTCAATACAACCTTTTGGAATGAGGTTGGTGATCATATGATACATAGGAATAACTTTATTTATTTGTGATAACTTATAAAAAAAATTATCACATCGTTCATATGGTTTTTTCAATTTATTTTCATAAATTTTTTAAGATGATTAAACTTTATTTTTGTATTTTAATTCAAAGTATAAAATATAATATAATAATAACAACGTTATTTATATATTTTTTAAATAGGCTGATCTGATAAGCTTTTAAAAAATATTATGGCTCATGACCTAACCTTTTTAATTAAATAAACTTATTTAAAAAATTAGGTCTTCTCTATTTATAAAAAGTTTGTCCTAATATGGGTTTATATAAGTTAGGTCATATGTCAATGTTAGTTGACTTGGCATATTCGCATCCCTAATAGTGTGGGAGAAGAATGAAAGTTTTTGAACTTAGAAGAAAATGACCAAATTAAATGGATAAGATGGTTTAGAACTTATGGGAGAAACTTTTATATTAAAACTTTTATTTTGATCGAATTTAAATTTGCGCGAAGTATAGTCTGTTTTGAGTGTGAGAATTCTCACGAATTTGTCTTTTAGAACATGTGTCTCGTTGCGTTGAAGTGTATGTATGTTGTATATAGACTGCCCTTAGTTTCGATTCTCAAACAATGTGTGACTATTTTGGCCAGCTCGAAACAGTTGCTCTCCAATTGAGGCTAAGAGGCACGATGCGAACTACAGTTCCTACACATGGCACCAATTTTTCGGTCGATCTTAAGTCCACGTCACTGTAGCTATGAGGTATTGTCTGCTTTGGATGGGAGAACCCTCACGACTTTGTCTTTTAGAAAAGAAGCTCCGTTGGATTGAGATGTATGAATGTTGTATATGAATTGTTCTTAGCTTCGATTCTCAATCAATGTGAGATCATTTTGGCCAGTTTAGAACAGTTGCCCCATAGTCGATGCTAAAGGGTACAGTGCAAACTTCGATCACAAACAACATCATTCTAACGTTAAAGAACTAGAAATGTGTAGTAAAGAGGTGAAATGAAGTCTTGGTGCGGTGGAGCAAGTTTCGGGTGTGGCGGAGTAAAAGTAATACGAGAGTGAGAATAAATTAAATGTCTGAAATGATGTGATCTGGTCTTTATATAGTATGGACGGTTAAAATCATCCGCATGTGATTTAGCGCCTTATACAGATGGCCGTTTGATTAGATATCAATTGTGAGAAATGTGACGGAGGGCGTGATCGTGTATGCTTGACATAAATGAGGGTGCACCTGTTCGACTTGCCTTTTCTTTTAACACTTGTTATTGAGTCTTCTTCGTAGGCCTTGTGGACAACCAGAACATATTCTACACACAAAAAATGTATACCAATGATCCATGTATGACAATATCAAGATTTATTTAGTATCCATGTATCACAATATCAAGATTTATTTAGTATATGTTGGTCCCAAATTCAAGCTAACAAATCCAAACTTCAATTTCAAATAAAAAATATACATTACATAGTTAACAATTGGGAAGGAGCATCTAAAACACAACTCCTCAACAATCATTCAATCAAACCCAAATATTCAAAACCATACTACATATCTAAATATGTACACACACATTTTGACTTTACAGAATTTAAATGTTCATCAACATTGACCAATATCATTGTCTGAAATGGCCTGAGGAATACCATCCAGCAAGCAAAAAACTGGAGGAATAGTTAATGTCTCTGAGTTTCCATAAGCATTCCAACAAAAAGCATCATTTAATATATCTCCTTGAGAAGGAAGAAGCTCAACATCAGAGAGAGTCAAGTTTGTGCAAGGGACGGAGTCGCTGCACGCGAAATGCATAGGAGGATGTTTAATATCATAAGTTCCTCTTATGCTTGTGTAAACTATGTCTGATACAAAAACTGCAGAGGTTTTGTTGCTGCAATCTTTACTGAGACAGTAAAATTGATCAATTATAATTGGGTTTTTCACTGTATCCATGTGAATATTCTTAAATCTTACTCCAGATACTGATCCTGATCCACCTTGCCATGTCTTGATTCTTACTCCGTTATCTGAAAATTTTATAGTTGATTCTCTTACTGTTATGTTTGATACACATGCTTTGGAGTTGTGGTTTCCCAAACTTCCAATACTGGACAAAGTTAAACAAAAACAATAAGATTAAGCTCAATTAATAATGTCGATCTTGAAATTTGGTGTCTAGATGTGGCGTTATGACCTCTGTAGCACTGCCACTTATGATTATGTTCAATTTTTTTTTTTCAAATTATTACTGATACCGATGTGTTAATGTCAGTGTCGTGTCAGGTATCTATGTCTGTGTCTGTATCTGTGCTTTATAGGTTATGACTGCAAGTAATCTAGATCCATGTTGAATGTAACTTTTCATGTAAACTAATAATAAAATTACCTTATCCCATGACCTGGTCCACATGTAATGTTTTTAATATCAACATCAAAGCAACCAGTTCCAATGGAAACACAATCATCACCTATAAAAGAAAAATTCATAAAAAAAAAAATATTGTTAATGCCTTGTCTTGCTGCAAAATATAAAGGGAGCTATAGGATTATTTTGTAACTAACCATTGGAAACAATAGAGTTATATATTTTGACATCATTAGTATTTTCTATGTGTATTCCATCAGTGTTCGGGCTTAACGCGGGAGCTGTTATGACGATTGATTCTACATAAACAGTTTGGCAGCCATCAAATCTGAAATGAAATTGAGGGCTGTTTTTTATCCTAAGTCCTTTTACAGTCAAATTGGAACTCAAGAAAAACCTTATAGCCTGCAAAATCAAAATTCCAGAGTTACATTCAAATAATCATTTTCAATCATGCATAAACTAGTGCATAAGAAAAGTTTTGAAAACTTACAACTGGGCTGTCACAAGGTCCTGGTAATGTTGTTCCATTAGGCCCCTGTGGAAGAATTGTTAGCGACGGATCGGCTAGTGTTTTAACTTTTAAGCATCAAATTTTAATTTGCTTAAGATTTTTAAGTTACATTAATATATTTACCTTGTGAGGCTTACAAGGAAGATCCCACCATTTTTGTCCTCTGCCATCAATTGTACCGCCTCCTTCAAGTGACATACCATTGATTCTATAAAAGACTAACCATTGACGCCTACTGTTGTTTTTTAGCCAAGATTCTGGTCCATCGGGTGTCATAAGAGTGCCATCAACCTTCTCCATATAAACCAACAAAGTGATCAGTTAAGTCAATTAAGTTGGTAGTTCTGCAGGGACATCTGATTGCAGGGATGCGAGTTCTAACCCACGACATTCTACTTATTTACTTTCAAGCAGTGAAACGCCAAATTTGCAAACAAGTTTTACTTTTTTATCACTAATTTCCATTACTTTTCAACCTTTTATAATAGTGCTTATAAGTTATTTTGGTAAAGTATTTTAAAGAACTTATGAAAAGAAGTTGAAAAAAGATTACAAACAAGTCATATATATATATATATATATATATATATATATATATATATATATATATATATATATATATATATATATATATATATATATATATATATATATGTATGTCACAAACTCAAATAATTTAATATAAACAGCACTAAGTGCATTACCTTTAATACTATGCCACCATTACAAGGACCTGTGAAAATAGTAGATTGAACAATGAAGGAGAAACCACTAGGAACAAAGATAACATTAAGTGGTAATTCACTTTGACAAGCAGTGTCCCAAGCCATTTTAAAAGACTCAGTATCATCGGTTACTCCATCTCCAACGGCACCAAATTTTCGTACATCGAATAAACCAGATACATTTTGGCAATTATTATGATCACTAGTAGGAGGAGGACTAGGAAGTTCTTCAGGAGGAGCACTAGAATATGGTGGTGAAGGTAGTGGAGAAGGAGGTATAGAGTATGGTGGTGAAGGTAGTGGAGAAGGAGGTCTAGGATATGGTGGTGAAGGTAGTGGAGAAGGAGGTTGTGAAATTTCAGATGGTGGATTATGATAATGTTTGTGTTTTGTATGAGAATGATGTCTTGCATCAACATAAAGAAACAAAGTAAGAATATATATAGAGAATAATAGTATTAAAATAGGAGAAAGCCTCATTTTGAAAATTAAATAGTTTCTACTAGAGACTAAAATAAGAAAAAAAAAATTCTACTAAAAACTAAGAAACTTGATATTAAGACACACCAATTGGCTTATAGTGAGGAGTGTTAAGTTAAGTGTAAAGAACTAGATGAAAAGAAAAAAGGAACAAATAATAACCCTTAGTTTGGGGAAGTTGAAAGAAACAAATGAAGATTCTATCTTCTTTGTTAAAGTGACTAGCTAGTAGGAGCACTAGAACACAAGTTGCAACAAGTTTAATTGGAGTTGGATGAAATGGAATATACATGCAGAGTAAGAAAGGTTTGGGTTACTATATATAATAAGAAAAGTGTAGTGGACAAAGTGGTAAGAATTTTTCATGTGAATGTTACCAATTTTTTAATGGCTTTAGAAGTGGGAACCGACAAATATACCTTATAGGTATTGGCTTTACTTTTGAGGATGTGGAGAAAGCATTTGGCAATTTTGAAAAGAGCAAAACGGAATAACCAGAAATCAGGCTTGGTGGGTAGTGGACAAACCTATCATGTTCTTCCCATATCTATAATGATATAATTATTTTTGTTCTGTCCCAACTATAAATGATTTGTTAAGGATAATATGTTTTAAGGAATATAAACTATAAAAAAAATGAAGTATTTATTGTATTGAAAATAAGTACAAGGAAGGAAATATTTGTGGATAATATGTTTTAAGGAATATAAACTATAAAAATTGAAGTATTTAATATATTGAGGAATTCCAAGCCCTTACTGAATAATTAGCTAGTCCACCAAAAATCTCTTCAACATCCGTCAAGGATATTCCAAACCCTAACACAATAAAACAATAAAATGCGAAACATTGATGATTCTAAATACTAAAGTTGTTACAGTTAACCTCGTCGACAGAGCAAAAAATAAGTAAATACTAAAGTTGTTACAGTTAACCTCGTCGACAGAGCAAAAAATAAGTGTTGAATGGAGCCCATAATTAAATATTTGATAAGCAAGCATTTAGCAGCAGATAAGGATTAGGCGATAAAAAAATCTATCTAGAAAATCTATCTTGGTCACGGGAAAATTATATAAGATGGAAACATTCACGTCAATGTTAAGGTGTCTTGGTTAGAAAGAGGACAATGGTACTAATGAAGGTGCACAAAGGTGTTTGTGGAAGCCACATTGAAGGAGGAGTATTGGCGAATAAACTATTGAGGGTCGAACACTATTGGCCAAATTTTCAAAGGGACATCACAAACTTCATCAACAAATGCCACAAATGTCAATGATTTTCAGACCTATGTCACACCCCAACCGAGGTCCTCCATTTTGGGACCCCCGCCGTGGACATTCCACAAGTGAGGAGTTGAAATTATGGGAAGATTCCCCTTCACCCCGAGGCAATTAAATTTCTTACATGTAGGTGTGAATTACTTCAATAAGTGGATATAAGCAGAGGTAGTGTCAAAGATCACTATAGAAGGAGTAAGCCATTTATATTTGAAGTGAATTATTTGCAGGTTTGAACAATCGAAATGCATGTATTGGATAATGGAACTCATTTTTCTAATTTGAAAATGAGGGATTTTTTCCAATAATCAAGAATCCATACCAAAAGTTTCTTGGTTGAACACCCCAAAATTTTCTTGGAATTCAGTTAACTTGGGATAGTATTATGGGTAGTTTATGTTTTTCTCTAAATAATGCAATTAATGTTTGTTATTTCATGTGATTGGGAAAATTTTGTAGGCAGCGAGACATTTTGTCTCAAGTATAAACATGGCAACATAGGATTGAAAATAAATCAAGCCTACATACAACAGATTTCCACCAAGCTACAGGCCTGAAGGCAACAAATAGGAATAATTTCTGCTCTAGATAACCAATGATCATTGCCAAGAGATCATCCGTACAGTAGTATGAATTGTCCAAGTTCATACCTCTTTTCAGTAAGATTCTTCCTTGCCAAACCAGAAAGTATCCTCCCATGATCTCATCCAGAGACAGAACAGGATGCCTGCTCTGATACCAATTGAAATTCTTGTATAGCAGACCCAGATGTTCTAAAGGATGTCGAGACATCAGGTCTGTCATGAAAAGCACAGGCAAGATATACACAGTTTCACGCGGTACTAAAATGTAAATAACACAATCAATTGTTGACCAAGTTCGGTGACAAACACACCTACTCTAGGGGCTACCAAGCCAGGAAGAAGATTCCACTATCAGTAGTACTATTTTATGCAAACAACCTTCGATTTACAAATAAACAACCTCCGGTTTACCTAGTCACTACCCAATGTAACCTTTACCTTAGAAACTCATCCAAGACAAGAGAACCTCTGCTCACTCCCTAGTGATACCTAACTGTTACAACCCAGTAACAGCTATTGAAATAACAACCGAAAGACACACTTACAAGACAATACCTAGCCAAGCCCCTTGAATAAGAACACTAACTTAGAGTTGCTTAAAAGCTTCCTCCAAGAACAATACACCTTTTGCCTACGGGCTTCAAGGTGAACAATATGTCTCTTGCTTCATAGCTTTGAGACAGACATGGTGACCTTCCCGCGTCCCGGGAGGTTCACCCTTCCAAACCCTAGGATTCTACATCTTCAATCCCCTTCGACCTAGGTTACAAAACGTTATACTTATAGCCTAAACATAACCTATACCCCAACTGGACTTGGGCTTCTAATCTCAGCATATTTGCTGTTACAAATAAGCAGTAACTTCTGCTACAAACAAGGCCTTCAATCTTTAGCTTCCTAAAATGTCTCCATATTTAGAAACTATATATTCTTCGAATATTCTGATTGATTCTTTGTTGTATATTATTGATTCTTCAGACCTATTAAATAAATCACGTCTTATATGATTTGCACAATATTCAGGAATATTCTGCATTCTTCTGTAGTAGTTAAATCATAACAGATTAAAACTCTTCACTTCAGTTCAAGCATGATGTCGTGACATCCAATGTGACATGTTATTCCAGATGTTGAAATACTTCAACATAACATGTTCTAGCATTTCAGTGGGACATCTTGTTGTACATGTTCTTCTATATTATAGTTTACATTACATTCTTCCTGCTTTTATTTGTTTTACAAAACTTAATGTCAATCCTAAATTACAAGAACTAACAAAGATGTTGGGATTCAAACCCATGTGTAGGAACCCCACGGTGTTTTATTAAACAAGGGGTAAAGTGACAGTTGTAACACCCCAAATCTACCCGGTAATAATAAATAAAAATCAGAGTATAAAAGTCTTAAAACACACATTTCATCTGAGGCGTCACAATTGCGTCTAAAACAAATCACAAACACATGATCACATAGACAGATACATAGAAAGTACAAAGGAGGGAAACTTAATCCATTAGTCATCAAAAGTCATATATCTATAATATCGTAGCAGAACAACATCGACAACAATATCCAAGTCATGCATGCCAAACATGGGTGACTAAGAATCCAACATATCTCTATAGGATGTAACAACATAATCCATAAGAGGTAACCATATCCAAACATAATACAAGAAACGGAAAGACAACAACAATAAGACTCGACATCATCAAAGAAAATTAGACGTTCCCCGAGTGCTACGTATCAGAGCATCGACACACCAACACAAGCTAATAGGTATACGACTACTCCACGGCATGACCTGCACGTTACCAACAAAGAGTAACATTCAAACAGAAGGGGTGAGATATCATTCATTATAAAGAAATATATGATAATATTCAAAGCATAGTAAAGATCATACATATATCACCACTTCTCATCACATAGCATGTTATAAAGTTCAATTCACTAAACATCTAGCAATACGGTAAGATTGTCAACCAACAAGTATAACATCATATTCTAATCACAAATATAACACTAATACATCAAGAAAACATCTCATCATCACATCTCAACAACATCCCATTACCACATCATACAAACACATATTGAGCATAACATTAAATGCCATTCAAATGCGACTCGACTTATGCAAATGCATATGGTACCAATTTGGAGTAAAACTCCCACCGTCTCAATTTTTCCATTGGGCACACCGTCGCTATTTTCCAGTAAGGCCACCGTCGCTTTTGCCAAAAGGCCACCATCGCTTATGCAAATGGATGTGACACAATGAATGCAACATCCACACCAACACAACACGAACAATACGTCACAACATCACTCAAAATCACCATCGAACATCATCAATATAATTTCGAACTTCAACAACTAAATCACCATCATTCATAAGAATGCATCACGTCATTATCACGTCACCATGTTGCATCATCATACAACAACAATTCATCTCACACAACAATTACATCATACAACGATCCAATTCAAGAAAGGGATTCACAAGATTTTACAAAGATATTCAAAGCATATACAATGGAAAGACATCAATTACAGCTTCACGGAGGTTCAAACGGCATACAAAAAGGAGTTACAGATCAAAAGATACATCATTTCAAAGTTTGGACAAGTTTTGTAAAACAGGGTCCGCTTAGCGGCTTCAAGCGCGCTTATGCTCATTGAAATTCAACAAGCACGCTTCAAGCGGCGTGTGGAAGAAACTTTTTACGAAACAGGCTCCGCTTAGCAGACTGGCTAATGAAACAACATCCGCTTAGCGAGCCCGCTTAGCGGAAGCGCGATTATGCAGAAAAATGATAGCAGTAACAGACCTGCGTAATCACCCTTCCCTCACCCAAGATTCATTCAAATCAACAATTAAACATGTATAAACACGAAATCTATCATCATCTATCATCAAACATCAATCAAAACACATTTTCAATCAAAGATTTCATGCATTTTCATCATAAACCCTAAAGTTCTACACAAAGATAATCCATGGTTCAACATACAATCCAACCCACCCTAAACATCATCATACATCCCTTTAGCATGAAAAAATCCCACCCTTACCTTAGGTTTTGGATTGAAGTCAACTCTATCTTCAACCTTGAGATTCTCCTCTTCTCTTCTTTCACCAAAATCCCCAAAAATGAGCTCTAATTCTATTCTTCTCTAAAACTCTTGTTTTATGAAACTCTTACTATCTTCCTAATTACTAATGGGCTCTAATTAACACTCCCCACTTACTAATGCCAACTTAGGCCCAATAATTCATCTAACTCATTAACTCATGTTATTTACTATTAAAACTCGATATATAACAGAAATATCACATAAGCATATAATTTACCAATTAATGATTAAATAAATCACATAGCACATAATTAAATAAAATACTTAAATGAAAAACGGGCGTTACAACAATTTTTCATGACGCCCTTCGTTACCTCGTTTATTTAGCCGAGGTTAAATGCATTTTGCATCCAAGGTGAAACGTGTTTTTTGTAGTAGTGGGAAGAAGCCAGTCAAAACGATGGCGAAAGCGTCAGTAAATTTGTTAATAACGATGAGCGTGAAATTCTCCATGTTGTGAAAAACGATGTCAAGAACAAAGTATAATAGGAATTAGGGAAGATAAGAAGAAGAGAAGAACAAAAATATTGGTTATAACTGCTATTCTTTTACTTTCTCTTAAAACAAGATTACAAGTTTACAAGAATAACAAATAACCTCTCTCACCCTAAATTAGGATTTGCAGCTTAGCAATGATGAGAGACTAGTATGCTATTTATAATAAAACCTAACATACTAATTAATGGGCTTTTTCCACAAGGCCCATTACACAAGCCAACTTAATAAACAAGCTAACTTAACAAATTAGGGTTTAAACACTAAAACCTAATTTAACATGCTAACAACCCTAGCATCTTCGACACAAGCATGTGAACAACCTTCGACTTCATGCTTAACCCTGTCGAACCAAGAAGCTACCCTTCGGCCATACTAGAGTTCAATCCAATATCTCACAAATCTACACCTTGGATCTAACTCTACAACATCAAGGGAACAAACTAGCTTTCTTCATGCAGCTTTATCAACTGCATACAGTGGAAAAACTTGCAACTCGGTAATGTCTTGGTGATCATATCAGCAGCATTATCTTCAGTCGAAACCTTCAGCACTTGGACTTCTCCGCGCTCGATTACTCCTCTGACGAAATGCAGCCTCACATCAATGTGCATAGTTCGCTCATGATAGGCTGAATTCTTCGACAGGTGTATTGCACTTTGACTATCACATTTAACAATGATACCTCGACCTTGAAGTTTCAGCTCCTTCGCAAAACCTTCAAGCCACAATGCTTCTTTCACAGCTTCAGTTAAGGCAATATATTCCGCTCCAGTGGTTGATAGAGTAACAACCTTCTGAAGTGTTGCTTTCCAACTAATTGCTGTGCCAAACATAGTGAAAACATATCCAGAAATAGATTTTCTGGAATCCATACAACCTGCATAATCAGAGTCGACATATCCTTCGATTACTGCTTTACTATCTTCACCCAAGGCTCCACCATAAATTAAGACTCTATTCAGAGACCCATTTATGTACCTTAAAATCCACTTCAATGCTTGCCAGTGAGCCTTTCCAGGGTTCGCCATGTACCTGCTTACAAGACTTACTGCATATGCTATGTCGGGTCTAGTACAGACCATAGCATACATCAAAGAACCAACTATATTAGCATATGGGATGCTATTCATATAGGCTCTTTCGACATCAGTACTGGGACACTGATCAATACTCAGCTTGAATTGAGGGTTTGTTGGAGTCACAACTGGCTTCGAATTCGACATACCAAACTTTTCAAGAATCTTCCGTAGATATGCCTCTTGAGATAGGCATAACTTCGACTTCTTTCTATCTCTTCGAATGTCAATTCCAAGAATCCTGGAAGCAGCTCCCAGATCCTTCATATCGAACTCCTTATTGAGTTCAGCCTTCACCCTCATCACATCTTCTACACTGTTGCTTGCTATGAGAATATCATCCACATAAAGCAACAAAATAACAAATGAATTACCAGGTCGAAATCTGAAGTAAACACAGTGGTCGAACTGACTTCTAATGAAACTTATGTGTGCCATGAACTTGTCGAATCTCCTATTCCACTGTCGAGGAGATTGTTTCAGCCCATATAAAGATCTTTTTAGCTTGCACACATAATCTTCCTTTCCCTTTTCGACATACCCTTCAGGTTGCCTCATCAGGATCGTTTCATCTAAATCACCATACAAGAACGCAGTCTTCACATCCATCTGTTCCAGTTCAAGGTCGAACTGTGCCACCATGGCAAGCAACATTCGAATGGACCTATGCTTCACAACAGGAGAGAACACATCATTGAAGTCGACACCTTCTTTCTGTGTGAAACCCCTTGCAACTAACCTTGCCTTGTATCTTTTCGACGTCACTCCTTCAATTCCTTCCTTAACTTTGAAAATCCATTTACAGCTGACTAACCTTGCCCCAGCAGGTTTCTTGATCAGTTCCCAAGTGTGATTATCATGAAGAGATTTCATCTCATCATCCATGGCCTTCACCCATTCAGTCTTATTTTGACTCCTCATAACTTCCTTGTAATCTCTAGGTTCTTCGTCTAGAACCTCACTTGCAGAGATTAAGGCATAAGCTATAAGATCTGCATACCCAAGTCTCTGAGGTGCCTTGATGACTCTTCTCGACCTATCTCTCGACAATAGGTAGTCATCGACAGTTTACTCATCCTCCTCAGCATCTTCTGCTTCTTCTACGACTTCATCTGGGATATGCAATTTAGCATCAACATGCTCCACCTCAACAGGAATCTCTACCTGTTCCAGCTCTTCGTCAGATGTTTCTGTACTTCGACCAACATCATCAGTTTTCTTAAAAGCCATTTCAGCTTCATTGAAAACTACATCTCGATTGGTGATACATCTCCTGTGACCTGGATCTAGGCACCATAGCCTATAAGCTTTGACTCCTTCAGGGTATCCCATGAACATGCATTTCAGAGCTCTAGGTTCGACATTGTCTTACCTAATGTGAGCATAGGCTACGCAGCCAAATACTCCCAGTTTGTCGAGATCTGGTGGATGTCCTGACCAAACTTCTTCAGGTGTCTTCATATCTAACACTGTCGAAGGACATCTGTTTATTAGATATGTTGTTGTCGAAACAGCCTCAGCCCAAAACACCTTCTTTAACCCAGCACTAGTCAACATACATCTGACTCTCTCCAAAATAGTTCGATTAAACCTTTCAGCCAAACCATTTTGTTGTGGAGTACCTGCAGTAGTTCTATGCCTTGCAATACCAGAGGCAGCACAAAAACTGTCGAATGCCTCATTGCAAAATTCAAGGCCATTGTCGGTTCTCAACCTCTTGACCTTTCTGCCAGTCTGATTTTCAACCAGGGTCTTCCAACTTTTGAAATTCTCAAAAGTTTCATCCTTAGTCTTCTGGATGAATACCCATAATTTTCTGGAATAATCATCTACTATGGATAGAAAATACCTTGCTCCTGAATGTGATGGACACCTTGCAGGCCCCCAAAGATCAGCATGGATGTAGTCAAGGGATCCATGTGTTCTTTGTTTACCTTTGTTGAACTTCACTCTGCAAGATTTTCCAAGTACACAGGGTTCACAAAACTTCAGCTTTTCGACTTTGTCTCCACCAAGCAGATTTTGTTTCCCTAATTCGACCAGACCCCTTTCACTAACATGGCCCAATCTCATGTGCCAGATTTCTGTTTTCGACAAAGGTTTCGTGGATGCATCATTTGTCGAACCACTTACAACTTCAGCCTCAAGGGTATACAAGCCTTGTTTCTTCACGCCTCTCAAGACTTCCTTCGAACCCTTCATGACTCTTAGGATACTTTTCTCTCCTTGGAAAACATATCCTTTCTTGTCGAATTCACCAAGAGAAAGCAGATTTCTCTTCAAATCAGGAACATACCTGACTTCAGTCAACAACCTTATTGACTCATCATGGAGCTTGAATCTCACAGATCCAACACCTGCAATCTTGCAAGCCTTGTTGTTTCCCAGCAATACTGATCCACCATCTTGATCACATAATTCCTCGAACAAGTCTTTGTTTGGAGTCATGTGCCAAGTGCAACCTGAATCCATAATCCACTCCTTCTTAGAGTCACTGCTTGAAACCACAAGAACATCAGATGATTCAAAATCATCTTGAACAATGGCAGCGTTGCCATTATCCTTACCTCCATGATATTTCAGGCGTTCAGGGCACACCTTTCTTGTGTGACCCTCCTTCTTACAATGGTAGCATCGAATGCCAGATGTTTCGCCACTGTAAGACTTCGACTGGCTTTTGCCTTTCTTCTTGTCAAACTTACCATCCTTTCGTAAGAGTTTTCCTTTAACGGCCAAACCTTCGCCAACAGTCGAAGGTTTATGCTCCTTTCGTTCATTCAAGTCCTTAGAGTACAAGGCTGATTGAACTTCTTCAAACGTCAGGGACTCCCTTCCATAAAGAGAGTTTCTTTGAAGTGAGCATGTGATCGAGGCAAAGAACATAATAGTAACAGCGCTTGATCTTCATCATCGATCTTCACATCAATATTTTCAAGATCCAGAATCAGTTTGTTGAACATATCCAACTGCTCAGCCAATACTTTGTCTTCAATCATCTTGCATGAATACAAAGCTTGCTTCAGGTAGAGTCGATTTACCAGCGATTTGGTCATATACAAACTTTCAAGTTTCACCCATAACCCTGATGCCGTCGTCTCCTTTGATACCTGCCGGAGAACCTTATCACCAAGGCTCAACAAAATTGCGCTGTGTGCTTTCTCGATCATATTCGTCTTCTCCGCTGCCGTCAATTCTGCATTCATGGCTGCCTCTCCCTTCAACGCTTCCAAACAACCCTGCTGAACCAGTAGGGCTTTCATCTTCAAGCGCCACAGACCGAAATCATTCACTCCGGTGAACTTTTCAATCTCATACTTTGTTGAAGGCATCTTCTCCACGCTCACCGCACCAATTTGTTGTGAAAAACAATGTCAAGAACAAAGTATAATAGGAATTAGGGAAGATAAGAAGAAGAGAAGAACACAAATATTGGTTATAACTGCTATTCTTTTACTTTCTCTAAAACAAGATTACAAGTTTACAAGAATAACAAATAACCTCTCTCACCCTAAATTAGGATTTGCAGCTTAGCAATGATGAGAGACTAGTATGCTATTTATAATAAAACCTAACATACTAACTAATGGGCTTTTTCCACAAGGCCCATTACACAAGCCAAGTTAATAAACAAGCTAACTTAACAAATTAGGGTTTAAACACTAAAACCTAATTTAACATGCTAACAACCCTAGCATCTTCGACACAAGCATGTGAACAACCTTCGACTTCATGCTTAACCCTGTCGAACCAAGAAGCTACCCTTCGGCCATACTAGAGTTCAATCCTATATCTCACACCCCAAACAAAGCTAAGTGTGTTAGAACAAGTTATTGATTATGATGAAGGAAGTGTAAAATATGAGCAAGAAGACAACCAAGTTGCGGATGGCGTTGAAGAAAGTAATGAAGATGCTGGTAAGGATGTGACTAAAGATGTCATTGACATTGTTGTTGTCACCGAGAAGGCTGATGTGACTACTAGTAAGGATGTCACTACTAATGTTAATAAGAATACTGAAGACATTTTGAAGGTTGATATGCCTAATGGTACAAGAGATCAAAATAATATGGACAAGGATATCAATGACCTTTCTAAAGGTCTAATTGATTCTAAAGAATTTGTAAGTGATGATCAGGGCCGGCCCTGGGCCCCCCACAACCCAGGGCCTAAAAAATTAAGAGGCCTCAATTTTGGGAATTATTAAGAAATTATAATACTAAAAAAATATTGTATATATTAGTTAGCAAAATAACTAAGCAACTTGATGCTAATAGCTCATCGGTTAAGAGATTGATCTGGGAGCTTGATGTCATAGGTTCAAGACATTTTGGCTTCAATTAAAAAGAATATACTTTAACAGGAACACTAATAAATTAAATTTTGGTTTATTTGGATACAACATGGAGAGATAACGTCGTCATTTTAAAAAGACACTTAGTTAATTATACTTGAAAATTAGTATTTTTAAAATTTTAATTATAAAATTATTTAATAAACTAAATTTTGGTTCATTTGGAGATAACATGGAGAGGTAAAGTCATCATTTTAAAAAGACAATTAGTTAATTATACCTGACAATTAGTATTTCTCAAATTTTAATTATAAAATTATTTGGATATAATCAATTAATATTTATAATGATATTTTAAATCAAATTTTATTCTCGATAATTATTTATTCTAACCCTTATAATTTTATCTTAATTTATTTTAGTATAAATTTTAGAGACTATTTATATGTTATAATTAAATATTTTAAGAGTTTATCATACAATTAACTTATTTATTATCAAATTTTTATGATGAAATCAAATTCATTATTAGTTATGCTTTGATTTATTATTTTTTTATCTTATAAATAAATTTTTTACCACTCAAATAAACTTGCATATTAGGGCCAGAGCATGGTTTAGGCATACTCCTACATTTCCTAGTCATATGACTTGGTTTTCCGTAATTAAAGCAAGAGAAAACATCAGTTTCATTTCTTTGAGATGGTGGATGTTGCCTATAAATTTGAGCAATTAATGCCCTTAAAAGATTATCATTCTTAATTTAGTCAATCATATTGCGATTTTGAATTCTTTAATGATTTGCAGATGACTTCTTATGCGCGTCGAAATTCTTTTTGTTGTTAGAAATAACCAAGACTTCATATTTTTTATCTTCACTCCGAGATTCTTCTTCATTTTGAAGGCGAATAAAAAGTCGATTTTTTGTTAGGGCTCTATTTTTTTGTTTGCCCTGGACCTCTAAAAAGTCGGGACCGGCCCTGGTGATGATGATCAGGATAATGATGCTCTTAATGTCAAGAACAATAGCATTGATAGTGTTAAAGGACATATTCATGTTGTTGAAGAAGTTGTGGCTGCTCAAAGGACTCCTAAATAGTCAAAGTGATCATTTGTAAAGAAAATGTTTGTTCTAAAACCTAAAAAGATCACCACCACCAAATATTCTATAGTATTAAGAAGGATGAAAATAAGTTTCAAGAAAAAGCCCTAAGTTTTAAAGAAGAAAAAGTCTGCGAAAAAAGGGAGGAAGGTTGCATTCAAGGAAAAATACCACTATAGAAAAGAAGAATAACGTAGTAAAAAGAAAGAAAGCTCTTGAAAAGCTTGTTGTTGAAGATGATGTTTTAGATATTCAAGATGACATTTTGGAACATGCTACAAAAAGAAGTAAGAGAGCGGTGGGTGGAAAGAAGCTGGCACAAAATTTTTCTAATGTTCCATTAGACAATGTCACTCTTAATTTTGAAGAGAATGTCCTAAAATTAAAATATGTATTCCATAAACTCATAGCCCCCAAATGGAAGTTATTTGAAGAAGGCAAGGGGTATTCTAAATTAATGGAGTTACTTTTAGATGCGTACGTCCTGAAGATTGTGGTTAATGTTGGTCTCTTATATACAAGACTCGTGTAAAAGTTTATTGTAAACCTTCCCAAAGGTTTTGATGATGT